>NC_082642.1:158823864-158838864 GCF_028023285.1 Balaenoptera ricei | reverse complement strand
ACGTCATCCGAGTGTGAATTGAGGGGATGGGTGCCCACGGGGACGCCTCCTCTGAGGGGCACAAACGTCCACACCTCGGAATCCGCTCTGGTCCTGACAAACGACGGCACGCTTCTCGGGCAGACCTGGCGTCATCGCCCACCCAGTAATATTCGATACGCAAATACACGAATCCGATAGAGCCACCAGTGTGTCACTAGGAACACAAACCAGCGCCACCCGGCCTGGACCCTGGCAGGTGCGTGGGGTGGCAGTCTGGAGCCTTCGCCCCGGAGGCGGGAGCGGACCAACGTTCCAGCAAAGCCCGGCCCGTCCTCCTGGCTCCACGGCCTGCCCTGGACCCTCCCACCGCCCGCTCGCCCACACCCCCGCTCTTGCTGTCACAGCCCCTGCCTCTGCCTTGTTCCTGCTGGAAACGGGCTGGGGAGGCTGCCCGCGGGGGATGAGATCCAGAGACCGGGTGGGAGGCTGCCCTTCCCCATCCACGTGCGCGGCGTCCCTGCCTGCTTCGGGGGAGGGAGGTCCTGCTGCCGTCGCGGCTCTGCCGGTGCAGACGCACAGGGCTACGGCAGCCCCTCCGGGTTTGGTAACCTCCAAGGGTCCTGCCCCGGGAGGCCCAGGCCCCGGACAAAGTCCCAAGCGGCGAGCCATGTCCTAACAGGTGGGGTGGAGCTGGGGGCTTAGGAGGCCTTGGCCGACAGCTCCAGCTTGGAACTGGCAGAGGGTTGAGCTGAAAAGTTCACCTCTGATACCCAGAAGGCCCTTTACAAGGGAAAAAGAGACAGAGAAAAAGACCGCGTACGTACGTGTTGTTGTAGCCTGGATGATCCAAATCGTGGCAGATGGCCGCTGTCATTAAGATCAAGATATCCATTTGGGAAAATTTCTCCTGGATCAGAGAGAGAGTGGGACGGGGTGAGGAGGGGGCTGCAGTGGGGTGGGAAGCGGGTGATACAGGTGGATGAAGCCCCTCCGGCCGCTGGCCTGGTGGGGGAGGACCTGCCTTTCCCTGGGGCGGGGAGGGGGTGGGCACCCATTTGCTCACTGACAAAGCTGGGCAGGGGGCTCCCCCAGACCCACCTGCAGCCCGCAGAGCCAGATCATGCTGTACATCATCTGGGTGACGCAGAAGCAGTGACGGAAGTTGTGGAAAGGGTTGTTACGGTAGTTGTCGTGCACGCAGAGCTGCGGAGACGAGAGGGTCCGCACTGTGGCCAGCTGCCCACCCCTCCCCCCAGCTCCTGGCACCTTCTTCCCGGCGCCAACTGCCTGCTGCCCGCCTGGTCCTCATCCAACTGCCCTCTCGTTTCCTGAGGGTGAGCACCAGGGGGCCCAGGGGCCTGAGGATGTCCGGGGGCCACGCCATGGTCCCCACGATCCCACCCCGGGGAAGATGTCCCCAGGGGAGCCATGATGGGCCATGAAGCTTGGGGGGAGAGCTGGGGGGCTACATGCGGGGCGCTGGGTCCCCAGCCACCATCAAACCTTCCACAGGCTTTTAACATCTGGTTGTGAGCAGTATTTTATTAAAAAGAAAGATCTGGGGCTTCCCTGGTGGCACAGTGGTTAAGAATCCGCCTGCCAATGCAGGGGACACGGGTTCAAGCCCTGGTCCAGGAAGATCCCACATGCCATGGAGCAACTAAGCCCGTGCGCCACAACTACTGAGCCTGCGCTCTAGAGCCTGCGAGCCACAACTACTGAGCCCACGTGCCTAGAGCCTGTGCTCTGCAACAAGAGAAGCCACCACAATGAGAAGCCCGTGCACCGCAATGAAGAGTAGCCCCCACTCGCTGCAACTAGAGAAAGCCTGCGTGCAGCAATGAAGACCCAACGCAGCCAAAAATAAAATAAATAAAAAAAAATAAATTAATTAAAAAAAAAAGAAAGATCTGCTGCTAAATACACACTCTCTCACACACACACCCTGGCAATCACACAAATGCAGTCACATGCATACACTTGCACATGTTCACATGCACACATACATGCACACGCCCCAGAAGCATGCAGGCACCGGCACTCACACACAATCACATGCACACACACACAAATACAAATGTACACTCACCTGCACACCCCCCACACATGTACACACCTGCACAACACACTCACTCACATACACGTGCTACTTAGAACGCCCTGCTTCACTTGACCCTCCCCGGTTCTTACTATTTTCTCGCTCACCAGAGCCGGGGCCTAAGAGCAGAGAGTGTTTTGGGGGAGGGGGACGGGCAGAGACTGGCTGGCCGTCCCCGCAGGACTCTCATGGAAGCGTGGCTTCCGTCTGAAGGAAGCCCGGGCCCATCAGTAAGGCACCCACAGTCCATTCCCGTGAAACTGTGTCGGGGGGACGGGGGGCCTGACACTCACCAGCCACCTCTTGAGGGTGATGGGGTTGATGCCAAAATCTCTGACCAGGCCAAGGTCGTGGTACATGTGCTCTAAGCAGCTCAGCATCTGCGGGCACAGGAGGAGGGAGGACGGTCAACAGCAAGGGCGGCCAGGAGGTGCGCTCAGGGCAGCCCGGGTGGCTTCTCCAGCCTCACAGAGAATCCACTGGGGAAACCGGAAACCACCCCACCCCGTCCCAGAACTGGGATGATGTCCCAGATGGAAAGTCCTTGATGGCCACCACACACGGCTCTTCCTCGAGGTCACAGCACAGGTGCAGACCGGGTGCCGGAGTTTGGAAACGGGGGCCTTGAAGGAGCCCCCGGTAGAGCGCTGGGGCTGCAGGGTCCCGGGTGAGAGCGGGAAGGCTGGAGTCCAGGCTGCTGGCCGGCTGCTGCCCGGATCCCCCCAGCTTTGCCGGCAGCGCGAGCGCCCAGCCAGGGTTTTGCCGTCCGGAGGGGCTGTGGCTCCGACAGCCCCGCCCCCCGCCCCACCAGCCTGTTCGCAGCTGCGGGCAACCCCAAGGAGCTGAAATATTTGCTGTGAAATCAGAGTCAAGAGGCGGAGGTGATCGGCAGACAAAACCATCTGGTGCCACTTATGTGGCAGCTTCGGAGCAGGAGTGACGCGTCTGTGCATCTGCTCGCGCGCTGACACTGCGGCGGGCCCTGGGCTGGGCAGCTGGGTGATGCTGAGTGTGGAGGACGCATGAGGTGACCGAGCGGCCCCGCAGCCTTCAAGCCTGCGCTCGGCAGATGCAGCGTGGGGGGGAGCACTCAGAGGTCAGCCCGCGAGAGCGGAGCAGTGGGAAGTCACTTCCCCGCCTGGTTTGCGATCGGAGAACGCTGGGCCCCTGGGTGACGCTGGATGCGTCACCCCCCTTGAAGGGAGACAGGTGAACCACCACCACCCGGGAGCCCTGATGTTCTCGGGGTGTGAGCTGCTTCTTGGGTGGCCAGATGCAGTTTGGGGGGCCAGGCGGGCTGCTGAAGATTTCAGGGGTGTCCCTGCAGCTGTTCATCTTTGCTGTCCGCACACCAAAATTCATGGCATCCCCAGAGGCCAGGGCTCCCGTCTTTGAGCACCTCTGGTTTGCCACTGTGGGCAGCTAGGTGCTTTTCGGAAGCACCGGGACCCGTCCCAGGCTGCCCGGGGTCACAGAGGTGGGCTGGCGAGGGCCTGGGCCGGCAGACGGCCACACAGGCCGAGCCCACTGGCTGGGGGCTGGTCCCTCCTTTCATCCCCGTCTTGATGGAGGCTGCACATACATCCCGAGTGTGGGGGGACCGCCTTCGCATCCCGGATGCGTGGATCCTTCCGCCTCTCGACGTGAGGGTGGCGTTCCCTCTCTGGCCACAAGCAGCCTGTGCTCCAAGGAGGCAGGAATGGCGGGGGTTCCGCCATCAGGGCCCCAGCTTTGCTCTTCCTCTCTGTGGGCTGCTGAGGTCAGAATGACTTTGGGGAGCGTGAGATGTGCTTGGCAGCGGTGCTCGCCCGCCTGCTGGAAGCAGGGATGCGTGTTCTGAGCTCCTGTGCGTCCATGTGCCCGTGGACAGGCCAGCGGGGTCCCCTGTTCAGCGGGAGCCTTTGGGACAAGAGGTCCTAATGCTTCTCCTGGAAGACCTGACTCTTCTCCTGCCATGGTCCCCTCCACCACGTCCATTTCTGATCACGCATCGATCTGGCAGGTGACAGCTGCACACTTAGAATGCCTCCCCCACCCCTGAACTTGCAGCTCCGGCCCTGCGTGCTGACTGGTTGGACGGTTTGGAGCACACGTGTCACCACCTAGTTCCTTTTCTCAGGCACCGGCCAGCACGCGGCTCTTCTCAGGGTGGACCAGGCAGGGTGGAGGCGGGATCTGCACTTTCCTGGCCCCTCTTGCTGGGGCTTTTCTCATCCTGGGAGACCAGCCAGGGAAGGCGGTTCACACAGGAGAGTCCAGGCCCAGGCGGGGACGACCTGGATGGTGAAGGCTCAGCGTGCTCCGTTCCTCTCCTGGAGCGCAGGGAAGTCTCTCTGCTGATCTCGTCCAAGTGGGTGAGCCCCTCCGGGCAGCGTTTCTGGGCTTCCGTGTTACCAAAAAGCTGGCAAGAGTCTGTCGGTTCTGGTGGCCTCATGTGCACGTGGAGGGACTTTCTGTTTTCTCCGGGTTCAGAGAGAGGAAGGTATAACTGATACTATAGACTAAACAACTACAAAACGATCTCCGTGTTTGTGTTTTCTCGGCACAAGGGGAATTTTAAAGAAGTGTGTTGCTGTAAAAAGTCACTCTGGGTCCCCGAGTCCTCACAGCTGCCCGGGTCGCCTACTCTCAGCAGCACCTCCAGTGGAAACTCCTCCCTGAAATACTCCCCACGCCCGGCAGGCCTGCACCCTGCAGGCTCGGCAGCGGCCCCCGGGGATCAGGACGCAGCCCGGGGGGGCTGCTGGGCGGAGGGGGTGCGCCGAGCAGCCAGAGCCCGGGTTCGAGGCCCCGCTGCTCACCTGCTCCTCGGCTCTGACGCCCCTTCCCGAGCCCACCAAGGGGCAGTTTGGCTGCAAACCTGGAGAATCAAGTGGAAAGACAAAGAAGACAGAGGAGAAGCCGAAGAGAAGAGCGAAGGGGCCGCTCCCGTCTGGTCCCCGAAGGCCGGTCCCGGTCCCAGGCGGCTCCTGCACTCACCTCGTTGGGCTCCCAGAGCCAGACGTCGAAGGTGGGCTTCCGCAGGGCGTCTACGGTCTCGGGGGACAGCAGGTACTGGAGGGGACAGGAAAGCACTGTGAGAGGCCACGGGGGCCTCTGGGTTGAGACAAAGGCCGGCCGTGCCTTCTCCCCTCTCTGCTTGCGCCCCTCTCAGGACACCTGGCTACCTTCTCAAAGGCTACACCCACGAGAATTCTGGAGGGCTCAAAACTACGGGGACAGACATCCCACCAGCTGTGCTCAGGGGCAGAGCGCCAGGAACGACCGCACAGGGGACGAGGGGGCGCTTGGGGGAGACAGAACGTTCACTCCGTGACCGTGGCGGAGGGTACGTGACCACGTAAGCCTGTCACACTTGATAGCGCTCCGCACTGCAGAAGCTGAACTTGACTGCATGCTAATGACATCCCGAGAAACCTGACTTTAAAAAATACAATGAAGTGAAATCAAGGGAAAAAATTTGTACTTGGCATAAATTCAAATACTGGCTAAGAAGCTCTTTTGAGGTTTGCTTTTGGACGCTGTCACTGGTTTAGCCGTGGGCTATAACAGCCCGGCTTGCTGGGGGGCAGGCGCTGGTTCTACGGAACACCGGAGTTTAGGTTACGTTGTCAGAGGAAACGGAAGATTTTAGACCCAAGATAGTCACGGTGTTTTGGAATTAGATATAGTTGTCTCCTAGGTCTTTCTGTTTGTTTTTTTTAAAAGGAACCACTGTGGAGGACTGGCACCTTTTGCTCTGGACCTAAGCTGGGCCTCGTGGCTCCCTGGGGCAGGATCCTGAGGTGTGGGACACGTATTCCTATGGGGCAGGGCACTCGTGTCCATGTGAAAACCTTGGACGGTATTTAGCTTGTCTTTCGTATCCGAGTTGGGGAACCCCCTGGCAGGGAGGCTCTGGGAGGTTCTTTGCTGCTGTGGGAACAGTGGGGGGTGGCCTTGGGCACGGCCAGGCACCCTGTGTGCAGGATTCCGGCCACTGCGAAGCCCAAATCTTAGCGGGAGAGAATGCAAAGAACAGTGGAGCCAGGGTCCTGCCCAGTCACCAGCTGCAGGCGTTGTGAGATGGGGGACCACCATCACCGGACCCCTCTTTTGCAGCTGTCTGAAGAACCCTACCCCCGCTCCCAGGGCACTGCTGCTCTAACAAGGGCCGAGGTTTTCTTGTAACTGAGAAATCCTTTGTGACCAAGAAGCAAAACTTCTCACAACAACTACATGTTGTTCAGGGACAGGAGATGCAGCGAAGCAGATTTTAAATAATTTAGTTAAAAATGAAAGTTCTTTCAAGTAACATTTGCACGTAAGAACCGTTTGTTCACTGAGTCGGCGATGGGGGCTGGCTGGACACCGGGGAGGAGCTCTGATCTCTCGGCACAGTAAGCTTGGTCTGGGACCGCTGTGGCTAAACAAACGTCAAAGAGAAAATATATCCCGCCTAAGAAAAACGGGAGCGTTCCACAGCCCAGGGCCTGGGCGGGAGCTGGTTTTGCAGATGTGCAGACGGCAGGGGCCGGGTTGGGAGGCCAGGGGGGCCGAGGGTGGGAGGCTGTGGACATTGGCTGTGGTTTCTTCAGGGGCAGGATGTCACCTTACCTTGGGATAAGCGGGGACATCGCGTCGAGATGTCAACTTCTTGCTGTTATCCAAAAAACTGTACTTACAGGGGCAGCTGGTCCTGAAGGGAAAGCAAAGATTGTTTCTGGCACTGCCGCCTTGGTCTTGGTGTCACTTGGGCGGTGGATTGCGGGGACCTCATCAGAGCAAAACCGAGAAACGCAAAACCCAACCCAATCCGCATCCCACAAACCCCTTTGGTCTTATTTGTTACAGAAGAATAAATCATAAAGCCAGTGACGCCTCGTTGCTAAACCCCGAAGACCCTGCCTGGACCTCCTGAGATAATACTGAGCTCTCAGCAAACATGGCGTCTTCATTTTAGAGGAGCTCCTGAAAATTTCTCTTAAATGATGAGAGTAAAATACGTTTATTCTAAAAAATTCAAAAAACACAGAAGCAAAGTAAAAAAAATAAGTCCCCTTTCACCCACTTCTTTCCTCTAAATCTCACACCTGGCAATGCCTTCTGTTACGTTTGGGGTACCTTTCCAGAATGTTCCTAGGTATGGACACACACGGACAGCCCCTGGTCCTTTTAAGTAAGGATGGAATTGTACCAAGCTTGCTCTCTGGCAACTTGCTTTTTCCACTACCATGCCACAAACGCACTGCTGCTGCTTCAAAGAGCTCGACCTCATCAAAAAGCAAGTCCTCCTTGGGACCTCGGGCGTGGTGGACCTCATAAGGTCATCAATCCTGCCTCCTATGATAGACTTTCAGGATGTCCCCAACTGTTCCCCTTACACACACGTTGAGAGGCGAGTTTGATCTCTGACTCTGCTTTTCATTCCTTAACATCAAGGCATGAAGAACAGAACAGGGACTTCCCTGGCGGTCCAGTGGTTAAGACTTGCGTTTCCAATGCAGGGGGCCCGGGTTCTTTCCCTTGTCGGGGAACTAAGATCCCATATGCCTCGGGTTGCAGCAACAAAAGCAAAACAAAACAAAAGAACAGAACAAAAGGAGCCTGGTGGTTTTGGAGGGAAGTCCCCTTCCGACATCAGGGGCGAGTGTGCTGGCCCGAGGGGGTCACAGCCAGTGACTGCAGGTCGGGGCTGCTCCAGGAGAGCTGGCAGTGCCTGGGCCCCCAGCCCACATGGGCACCTTAACTCCTCTGGAAGGAACTTGAAGTCCCCCCACCTCAAATAGGGAGCACAGCGGGGGTGGGGCGTGGGTCTAACACCCCACTCCCCGCCCTGCCCCTGCCTTGCGTGAGATTCCTAGGCTGGGGATGGGGCCAGCACAGAAGCTCATGCAGTTTGTAAATAAACTTCCATCTTCCAGGAGAGCAATTTATACCGTACTGTCAGAGCTGTAAAGAAACTCACATCCTTTAAGCTGCAAGTCTCCTCTGGAGAATTTATCATAAGGAAAGAATTAGCCATAAGCAAACAGCTTGAAGGTATTCATCACAGTGTTATCTGTTGCTGCAAAAACACAAAACCAAACTAGAAGCCACCGGAACGTCCCCCAATGGGAAATAATTTAAACCATTGTGGTGCTTCAACAGG
The DNA here is from genome assembly GCF_028023285.1 of Balaenoptera ricei. Lineage (NCBI taxonomy): Eukaryota > Metazoa > Chordata > Mammalia > Artiodactyla > Balaenopteridae > Balaenoptera > Balaenoptera ricei. Next base: position 158,830,654 of record NC_082642.1, on the reverse strand, counting down.
GAGGACTATTACATCATCTTTAATTATGAGTATTATGTGACGCGAGGGAATGTTGGGTGAGAAGGGAAAAAGAAACGTTGCCTACAGTATGTCCTGAAAGGTCCTGCAAAACAATTGACCACAGAATGAGGAGAAAAGAACTCATTGCGTGGGTGCAAATGAGTGCTGGACCGCGGCCTTCTGGAAAAATGTCTGAGGCTGCATTTTCATCTACTGATTGTTTACAATGGTGTAAATGAAAAAAAATTACAACAGTATTTCGTAGCTGTTTTTCAAAACTGGCTGTCTGTGCATAGAAGAACATCTGGGAAGCTCAGGGCTGGGTTTCGACTGGGAGCGTCGTGGTCCCTGTTATTATTACTGACTTGCCCCCTCATCAGTATAGTCTGGAGGTTTGACAAGGTGGCTATGCCACTTGCAAACTCAGAATGATACACCCGCTTCCTTTTTGGAAAAAGAGCCTCAGTATTACTTTCTTGGCGTGCTGCTATTCCTTCCCTCCACCCGATGCTTGCGAAAATCACCCGAGCTGCTGAAGACAGCTTCGTGTATGGAGCGGGATTTTAAGACAGATTTAGCAAAAGGGTAACAAAATGAACCAAGAAAGCGCGCCAACCAAACGCTTTCCGTGGTCGCCCTTGTAAGCGAGAACTCCCATTTACACACACACGTCTGAGCAGTGAGAACTTGGTCTGTGACTTAAGAGCGTAGGTAGCCATCGTCATGATTTCTTTCCTGCTTTTAACCTCTTTTGTACAAACATCCACACACGTGCTGGGCAGGTCAGTCCCGCGCCTTTCCCAGGAGGGCTGTGTAAGCTTCCACCACCGAAGATGATTTGACTGCTGGAATCCACTGCTTCCTTGAAAACCCCAGCGTTGGGAGGTCCTGCCACGGCCTGCCCACCTCGGCCAGGCAGCCCTGCCTGCCCCCTCTGCGCCCCGTCGCCACGGGAACCAGCATCCTCCAGCTGACAGAGCAGCTGGCATGGCGCCTTTTCTTTTCTTTCTCTTTGGGGCTGGTTTTTGCTTTCATTTTCTGTGCTCCCAGCCTCCCCCCTCCTGGGGCTCAGTCCAGTGGTCAAGGCCATTTGTTTGGGATGAAAGCGGAGATGACAGACCCCAGAGCCCTCAGATGCTGCCCCGTGTTCCTGCAGCCCCCCTACTGGGGTGAGCCAGCAAGTTCCACTCTGCGGACACGTGCTCGGCGAGGCCGGGCCTTGCCCTGAATGTGGGCGGCCAATCCTCCCTCTTTCCTCTTGGGGGAAAAGCCAAGAGAAACCCAAGGCCTGTGTCTCAGGGGAGTGCAGCCTGTTCCAAGGGTGTCTGTGGGCCTGCGCTTCATCTGACCCAACTGCCATCCCTATTCCCTAGGGAAGGGCGGTTCTGGTCCATGCAGACCCCCGGCTCCGAGGCCACGCTGGGGTGTGCTTGTGGGTGGGTGAAGGTGGCCATCACTTCAGGCTCACTGGCCACCCGAGCGGGTACAGACCTGAGCTCAGCCGGGCTGGTGCCTTTGTTCCCCTCTCCGCCCCCCAGAGGCAGGATCACCACCCGGCTGGGTTGACATCCTCAGAAAGAGCTGCTCAGCTGTGCGACTTCCCCCCCAGGTAACGAGCCTGGTCCCAGGACGCTGAATGACTGCACGGCCCCCTTGCGTGATTAAGATGGAACCCAGCCGTCAACAGAGACGAGGGGCAGCGCAAGCGGCTCATCCTCCATCTGAGTTAATTTCTCCATAAAGAAAAGGGCAGGGCTGTTTGTGTGGGGCACAAAGGGGTGCTAGGCTCCCGGGCCAGGGTCCCAGGGGGGTGATGTTGCTGTGGATTAGCCCTGAGCCCAGGAGTCTGCATTTCTTTTTTCGCAGTGTGTCCGCACTGTTTGAGACTTTACCCCATTCTGTTTTCGACTGAAGAGTCACAATCACCCGTCTCTCACCTACGTGGGCTGCTGTGAAAACTGCCTGCTGAGAAGACATGGCTCTGGAAGCGGCTGGGGCACAGGGAAGGCTCCTCTTTGGATCACAGCACTGTGAGTTCCAAAAATGTATTGATACCTCTTGCGGAGGGGCGGGGGGCAGGCGTGGAAGAGGCTTCATTACTTGGATGAGCCCCGGCTCTGCCCACTTTGCCCCCGACGGGTGCCTGCAAGGGACATCTTGCTTCCCTTGTGCTCTGAAATCGGGCAGGTCTTCTCCACATGGTCTATTGTGTCCCCCAAGAATCATACGTTGATGTTCTAACCCCCAGTACCTGTGACTGTGACCTCATTTGGAAATAGGGCTGTAACAGATGTAATGAGTTAAGACTGGTCACACCAAGTAGGGTGGCCCCTCATCCAATATGCCTGGTGTCTTTTTAAAAATGGGCCATTTGGACACAGAGACAGACACATACAAAAATAAGGCCACGTGGAGACAGAGGCAGAGACTGGAGTGGTGATCTACAAGCCAAGGAGCCCCAAGAATTGCTGACAACCCCTAGAAGCTGGGAGACAGGCCTGGAACAGATTCTCCCCGAGAGCCTTCAGAGGGAGCGTGGCCTTCCTGACACCTTCATTTCAGACTTCTAGCCCTCAGAACTGTGGGAAAATAAATTCCTATTGTTTTCAGCCCTGCAGTTTGTGGTGCTTTGTTACAGCAGCCACAGGAAACTAATACCTTGTTTTTTCTCTTGCAACCTGAGCCGCAGGACAGTGCGCGCCAGAAAGCACAGCAGGGGCATCCCGCGGCCCCCGCCCCAGCCTGGCTCTCCCGGAAGCGGCGGCGGAGGGCGCCTGCCACACGGCCGGCGGGGCAGGACCAGCAGGCGGGGGCTCCTGACTCAGCCCGGCTGCTCTGGGCAGGTGGCAGGATTGAATCATCTGAGAAGGGATGAGAGGCCTCGTTGTAACACACCTTCCGCTTTTGAATCACTGTGTCATGCCCCTGAAACGAACCGAACACTGTAAATCAACTACACCTCAAAACAAAACCAAAACCAAAACCCCGCCTCCTGCAAGGGCTCTGTGGGCTGTGTGCCTGCAGCGTGTTTATGGGTGAGGGGACCCTACAGAGGGAACGTGGGGGACGGGGCCCAGGGGCACCACCCGCTCGCCACAGCAGACACGGCACTCGGCCACGGGCCGCCCGTCTGACGCTGGTCGCAGAGCGGCCGGGACAGGGCCTGGCTAATTAGCTTTTCTCCCCTGGGCGTTAGGACTGGCCACAGGACGGAGGTCCAGCACGTGGCAGCCAGAGGGCAAGCTGAGCCGTCCAGATCCTGAGCCCGAGGACGACCCCGTGACCAGGGGCCTCCTTCCAGCTGCTGAGCCGGGGCCCAGCCGTGCGGCTGCACGGGCAGCTCCAGGGCTCTTCCTGGGTCACGCGAGGGCTCTGTCTCCTGACCCCATAGAGCCTTCCGCTTCAGGGGCGGCGAGGACGGATTATTCACTCACAATTTCCTGTCGTCACGAACTCCTTTGCCCGACTTCCCCCAAATCCAATGGGGTGAGACATCCCGAAGTCCAAAATACTTGACGAGGGAGCGGGCCACGAACGTGGCGTGGTCCCCGGAAGACACGCACCAACAGGCTCGGAGCCCGTCAGGCTAGTCCCCGAGCCCGCCCTGAGGCCGCCAGCCCCGCCCCTCCCCTGCGACCACCAGCTTCCCCTTCCCCTGCTGCACCGAAGGCCCTTGCATGCAGCCACTCTCTGCAGGAAGCAGGTTGCCCTCAATTTTGCAAAGTTAGGAAATGATCTTCAAGATGTTGGGTGGCCTCGTAAGACAATTTGGTGCGCTTGCACAGGGCCGTTCGTGGGTTCATCAGTCCCGTTAAATCCCGCTGAGCCCCAGCTGTCACCTCAGCCTCCTTAGTGGCGTGGCGTTCCGGGGGGGACGGGCCACACCGTCACCACGCGGTCTCTGGACGGGTGACCACGGGCGTGAAGCAATGCAGGCGAGCAGACAGGTGCAAGCTGGTCCCGCCAGCAGAGCACTTGGTACAGCCCCGCACACAGCAAGCGCTCCATGTGTGCAACATCCAGCATCGTCGGGGCTGACGTGGTGCATCTCTGCCCTTGACCTGAGCATCTGCTTTAACCACGGTTTTGGCAAAGGGTCTGGCTGTAGCCCAAACCCCGCTTTCCAAAAAATGCCTGGGGCATGTTTTTTCATGGATTTTGGCAGCCTGGGCCACCTCACCCTGGCTCTCCAGGGGCATCTGTGGAGGGACCCTTATTCCACGGGACAAGTGATTTCTGTGTCCAGAACGTGGCATCGCTCCCCTGACGGACCGCTCTGTGCTATGGGGACGTCCGCACGGGATTGGGGCCTCCGGGACACCAGGACACTCGTCCCCTGGAAGCCAAAGGCCTTACTCCTTTTATCGTTCCCCTTTTCAAAAAATCGATGCCAACTTTGCTCAAGTTGGGGCCGTGAATCCTAACACTTTGATCTGCAAGAAGATCACTCTCCTTTTCTGTGAAGTCATCCTCCCAGCCTCCCTCTGCCATAAACTCTCTTTTAGGATAAGAAAGCTGTGTAATTGGAAAGCAAATCCCAGACGGTGCCCCCCCCAGCCAGAGCTGAACCCCAGATTCTCCAGCTTTGCTTCTGGGGAAAAAAACCCCCAGGGCCCCCCCCCCCCGGCTCCACATGGCCACGCAGAGCTCTCCCCTGGCTGCCCGCCGCGGCTTGCCCAGCGCAGACCTTACCTGTTGCTTCTGGCTGCCAGCTCCTCCCTCATCTTTTTAATGTCACTCTTGCATTTCTCAACCTCCACCACTTTCAGTCCTTCCACTGGAGACCAAGAGAAACAAGGGGGTTACCATGGATACACGTGGAGGATGGGAAGCTGGTAACTAGAGGCTCGCCCATGGCTCCCATGTCCCCGGGGGTCGGGGGGAAGCTGGCTCAGACGCTGGTTCCCACTCCTGCCCGCGCCGCTGATTCTCAGGCCTCCCCCCTCACTCAGCTCAACCACAGCCTGTTCCTCACGTTCACCCACATGGGCCCTCGAGGACAGAAGCCCCTCCCCCTCCCCACTTCCCGAATCTCCACTCTTCCCGCACCTACTTCTTGCTTTTTCTCCGTACCCCTAAGCGCCAGCCGAGGACACGGGACAGAGGATCTTTTATCCCCAAAAGAAAACGGGGGTACGTGTTCCCAGGGTAGGAAAATGCAACGAAGGGCTTGGGGAGCAAAACCACCACCTTCCCAGCAAGGAGGAAAATTTCATTAAGGTGAAAGCTTTGCATTTTAAGGTCCTGGGTAGAGCCGTTAACCAGGAGACGTGTTGACTTGAAACGGATGAGAAATGATCAGGCCAGGTGAAGGACGAGCAGAACCTGGGCTTGGTCGCATTCCCAGGGTCCTGCAGTACGGGGTCCCCTAAGTCAGAACACTTTTTTTTTTCATCAAAGGATGAACTGGCGCTCACGCCTGCCAGCTAGCATTCAACTTCAAGTCGTTCACTCTGGCAGGTGCATATTTAGCTCAGAAACGCTGCCAGTTTTGGAACGGCTTTCAGATTAGAGTCAGTTCATAAGAAAGAAAAAAGATTAGCTTTGTTACTTGGTAATCACACCTCGATTTTTATGCAAAAAGATACTACCCACGATGCCACTCATTCCCCTTTTCATCAAGTGGCTCGGAAAATGGCTAAAAATAAAATGCAGGTGATTTCTAAAAGAAAAACAAAGCAACTCAGCGACTTCCGCGGGCTTCCATCCATCTCCCACCCGCAGGAATTGTCAACAGCTCTGGAGCTCGCGGCTGGGGGAACCCGCCCAGCGCCGAGCCCCCGGGCGGCCCGCCAGGAACCACAACCTCCCTGGGCAGGTTTTCTAAACATTTCACTGTCGGGGCCAAGCGGGGGCAAGACTGTGTGAAACCATCACTTCTTTCCGTCCAGTGGCAGGAATCTGGAGGATCTGATACTCGGATCTGGTCCCGCTGACCTGCTGCTTCTGTGCCGTGCGGGACGCCAAGGGAGACGCTCAAAAACCATCTCCGCCCTCCTGTACCAGGACGTGGGACCAGCGAGGTGGGGGAGCCAGGGAACTCGACATCGGTACTTCGTGCTTCCACCAAGAGCCCACACCCTCCTTTGGGGTGGGGTGCGCTCAGCACTTTCTTGCATCGCGGACCCCGTTAGGAGGTGGATGAAACCATGGGTCCTCTTCCAAGAAAAAGCACATCAGCACACACCCTTTACGGTTTGCATTTGGACCAGGGGTGCGCGGTCTCCCAGGCATTTCTCGGCCTCTGTCCCATTGCAGGACGCTTACCCCGAGGAGGAGAGGACCACCGCGGAGCTGTGTCTGCGGGTCTGCTGCCGGGACAGATGGTAGATTCATCATCAGTGGCAGGAAGGGGCCCAGGAAGGGGGTGTTAACACGTGAAGGGCAGAAAATTTCGGAAAGTTGAATAGATCTGGAGAAGAGACCCGGCATGTGGCATAGACTTGGACCCAAAAAGTGGATCCATCTGGGGAAGAGATGGAGCACACAGTATAGAGTCCAAACAGGGTAGCGGTGCCCTGCCTGTCAGGGTCCACGGTTACCATTCTTTACGCTTCCAGCATCACTTTTCTGAATACAAAAGAACCTATAATCGTTGTAGAAAATGGAGGAAATACAGAGTATCTCAAAGAAGGGTATTTAAAAATTTATCCATGGGACTTCCCTGGTGGTGCAGTGGTTAAGAATCCGCCTGCCAATGCAGGTGACACGGGTTCGAGCCCTGGTCTGGGAAGATCCCACATGCCGCGGAGCAACTAAGCCTGTGCGCCGTAACTACTGAGACTGCACT